>NC_085137.1:87579524-87604524 GCF_035046485.1 Aedes albopictus | reverse complement strand
ATTAGAAAAGAATTTAATCTCAATGATTGGTTAACTTGCATATACATTCTTCATAATAGAAGTTCATATCTGGTCGATAATGAAAGATTACAAATGAAATGCAGAACAATAATTTAATGATAATCATTATTTATAATTAAGAGACTATTTGGTTCGGTTTGGCAGAACCCGACCACTGCACATCTCATTCCACAGAACTTCACTCAATTGCAGTACACTAAATCCTTTTTTTACACGACTTTTTTTTACGCGATTTTATTTTGCACGATTTTTTTTACGCGATTTTTTCAAAGTTACGCGACTTTTTTACGCGATTTTGGTTATTTGCGGAGGGCAAATCGCGTAAAAAAAGATTTCCCTTTGATTTTTTTTACGCGATTTCACGAAGTTACGCGAACTTTTTTTACACGATCTTTTTTTGCGCGGACGCATCCATCGCGTAAAAAAAGGATTTAGGTATGTACCTTCGGACTCGATCGGGAATTTCGAAGTCACATAAGGTGACTGACATCGTCGTCGCCGCCGCCACACCGCTTCCATTTCACTCAAAGGAGAGCTGCAATACCAGTCGATTGGGTTACCCAACGACCCGACGCAGGCGGTTCTACGGTTGCCTGAGTGATGGATTTTTGTTTTGCTTCATTCCCCGCCTCAATGCAAGGAATGTTGGCCCCCGTTGTTGTCCATCATCACCAGTGCAGTGAAATTAAAGGAATGCTTTTGTGCACGAAATTCCGCAAAATCGTCACCTGTAGTAGTGTTGTGGTGGTGGGGCGGTTTTGTTGAGCCACGAGAGAAAAACAAAATTATTGTTATTGCAACTCAGCGCAACGACGACGGTCGCTGTGTTTTGTATGCCATTTTCAGGGTCCCGTTCTGCTGAGGTGCAAACTACCACCCCATGTGGTACACCCCAGGTGGACCTTTGTACTTTGCACGATAGCTTAACATACCTACCGACATCATCAGTCAGTGCAGTCGTGTGCCGGTATGGAATGAATAGGTTAGCCGCTTTGTTTTTGCAAATTATGCAACGCAAGAATTTTTCCACGGATGAAGCATTTACAAACATTTTGCTTCATGGCGTTATTGCCCTCGTGTGACCACGGAGGATGGAAGGTCGCCAAAGCATGCATCAGCTGTCGTGTTTGTTGATGTTCAGGGAAGATGGTTTTGAACTTGCTTTGTTTTAGTTGGGGTAACGGTAGATGAATATGTGGGACAAATGGGACGACTGTTATTTTTATTAAGTGAACAGAGAATATGCATGCGAAAAAACAAAATCTAACAAATTTATATGCATTCCCGATTAAAAGTTTTGGGTCACCCCTACATGTAATTGTTTTGGACTTTCTTGCAGCAGCTTGGCACGGTAAAGGCTAGGTATATTGCGCAATTCAGATCCCCAACCCCGGTGGGAACTTTGGTCGTAAACTGACAGGGAATGGGGGGTTTGAATCTACAAAAATAAGCGTCTATTCTCCAGGAGGACTGGCTCGCAACAATGTCTGATCCCCATGTTAGGGGCGGCTGGTCAACGTCCGAGTGCCGGGAAAGAACTCTAAGCTCAACTGTGCACTATGGTCCTCCAGAAAGTAGGGGGTTGGTCTCAGGCCCTATGGGCCAGCCGTAAGGACATTGCATTGTAACGGAAAATCAGCAACCGAATAATACGAACCGAGACCAACGGCAACGACCCCAGCGAACAAAATGGACTTTCGACTGGAAACTCGGTACGTGGAACTGCCGATCTCTCAACTTCATAGGCATACTCGCCGATCTACTGAAGGACCGCGGGTTCGGCATCGTCGCGCTGCAAGAGGTGTGCTGGACAGGATCCATGGTGCGAACGTTTAGTGGGAATCATACCATCTACCACAGTTGCGGCAACACACGTGAGCTGGAAACAGCTTTTATCGTGATGGGCGACATGCAGAGGCACGTGATCGGTTGGTGGCCGATCGACGAAAGAATGTGCAGGTTGAGGATTAAGGGTCACTCCGGAAGCACTGATGATGACAAAGCCGCATTTTACGCGCAGCTCGAACGCGAGAACGACCGCTGACCAAACTACGATGTCAAGATCATCATAGGTAGGTGACCTAGACGCTCAGGTAGGCTAGGAGGAGGAATTCAGACCGACGATTGGAAATTCAGCGCCCACCAGCCGGTGACGCCTACGACTCATTCATGTCGCCGCCTCCAAAAACATGGCCATGGAGTGGACCTCGTGTGATGGTTAAACTACATGACTATCACGCCGAGAACCTGGGATCGAATCCCTCTCCCGACAAACTCTCAAAATGGGAGTTCTTCCTTCGGAAGGGAAGTAAAGCGTGGATCCCGAGATGAACCAGCCCAGGGCTAAAAATCTCGTTAATACAGATAAAAACAACTCGGCCATACGTAGTATCTTTTTCCAACACAGTCTGGAGATCACCACAGCAGACGGATTCCCAAATCGTCCACGATCTGATTGACGGACGGGACAGCACTTCTCCGACATTATCGACGCCAGGACCTATTGCGGCCCTAACATCGACCCCGACCACTATCTGGTGATGGTCAAACTGCGCCCAAAACTCTCCGTCATCAACAATGTACGGTACCGGCGACCGCCACGGTACAACCTAGAGCGACTCATCATACGCGCAGAATCTCGAGACCGCGTTGCCAGACAAGGGTGAGCTTGATGAGGCCCCTCTTGAGGACTGGTAGAGTACAGTGAAAGCAGCCATCAACGATGCAGCCGAGAGCACCATCGGATACGTGGAACGGAACCGACGGAACGAATGGTTCGACGAAGAGTGCAGAACGATTTTAAAGGAGAAGAACGCAGCACGGGCGGCAATGCTGCAGCAAGGAACCCGGCAACGTTACACACGGAAGCGGAAGCCGAGTAGACCGACCTCTTTCGGGGGAAAAGCGCCGCCTAGAAGAAGCGGAGTGAGAGGAAATGGAACTGCTGTGCCTTTCCCATGAAATACGGAAGTTCTACGAGAAGCTCAACGCATTCCGCAACGGCTTCGTGTCGCGAGCCGCGATGAGGATGGAAGCCTCTTGACGGACGGACGGACGGACTTTCGATCACAGCTGAAAGCAGCACTTCGACGAGCACCTGAACGACGTGGAGGACGTAGGCACGGGAGACCACGATAACGGAGGGAACGACTACGCCAATACAGCAGAGGACGGAAATGAGCCAACTCCCACGCTGAGGGAGGTCGAGGATGTCATTCACCAGCACACAAACCAACAAAGCAACTGGTAAGGATGGTATCACAGTTGGCCTCATCCAAATCAGCCCAGAATAGTTGGCCACCTGTCTTCACCGGAGTCAGCTAGTCTGGGTCTGGGAAACCGAACAGCTACCGAAAGAGTGGAGGGAAGCGGTAATCTGCCCCATTCACAAGAAAGGCGATCGTTTGGAATGTGAGAACTTCAGAGTGATCACTATTTTGAATGCTGCCTACAGAGTGCTATCCCAGATTATCTTCCGTCGTCTGTCACCTAAAACGAATGAGTTCGTGGGAAGTTATCAAGCCGGCTGCACCGACGGCTGGTCGACAACGGACCAGATCTTCAGAAACTCCGTGAATACCAGGTCCCAACGCATAACCTGTTCATCGACTTCAAAGCGGCATACGACAGTATTGACCGCACAGAGCTTTGGAAAATCATGGACGAAAACGGATTTCATAGGACTAAAGTGCCCCACACAATGCATACGTTTGCGTGTGCGTGACAGTAGTTTGACACATTTCCCATATGAAAACTGTCAAAAAAACGCAAACCTCGACGGACCGGACGCTATGTGTTCCAGGCTTAATTAAAGCAACGATGGACGGTGTGCAGAACTGCGTAAGGGTTTCGGATGACATATCCAGTTCATTCGAATCTCGATGGGGAGTGGGGACTGCCAGAAGGTGACGGACTCGATTTTAGTCTCTTTGACTAGTTGCAATAAAAAAAAACTCAACGTTCCGCTCCATGTGAAAGAAATCCATTACAAAAAAAATAGCCAGTTCTTGGCTATTGAGAAGTGCTTACTTCTTCTTCTTCTTCTTCTTCTTCTTTATGGCTCTACGTCCTCACTGGGACTTGGCCTGCCTCGCTTCAGCTTAGTGTTCCTTGAGCACTTCCACAGATATTAATTGAAGGGCTTTCTTTGCCTGACATTGCATCAATTTGTATATTGTGAGGCAAGTACAATCATACACTATTCCCCGACTGGAACATATGTACATATTTTCTCTTTTCCGTCCGTACTGTACTTAAGAACTGGAACGCTGCTGTGCAAATTCAAACCCATATGCGGTGAAGTATGGTCGATTGCAAGACGCTAACGTGCATTTTCACCACCAAAGCCTTGCAATCCACATGGTGATGGGGATATGCTGCGGTTGGAAAGGACGGGGAGTACACAACGCGGTGCAAAAGAGGATTCTCGTTGAGCTACATAACGAACCATGCAAAGAAATTCTATTTGCACGTAATATGAACATGCAAATGTGGCGAGCCCCGTCTTTGAACTTAGAGTGTGTGTGCTGTATGGATGATACTGTTTGTGCACGGTATGTCGAGCGGCGGCGGTACCCTACTTCCTCCTATAACAAATATAAGGCAAACGATAGTTTGCCACTAACTACTGACTGACTGACTATGACTGCCTCCTTGGTGGGTTGTTGCCGAAGACGTGCATGTTTATTTACCAAACACCGCCGTAGTCAGTCAGTGTGCTCCGGTTTGCTACATAAATATACATGAAATCGGAATGTAAATGGGTACTCGACAAGACATCTGGGTTATTCTTAAGAAGGCAACAGAAGCGGAACGGAGCCCGTAGGCGACGATGGCATCATGCAAGAGGCAAGATACCTTCGGGGGTTGGCCGCCGCGGTGGCTACTGCGGTGCCACACTTCACGGAGAATGGCTTAGCGTTAGCGCCAGCCTGCAGCCGCGCGCGGTGAGCGAAAACATAGAAGCTGAAAGCTCATAGCCCGCTCCGGTACAATACTTTTGTGAAAGGGTAAAAACTTTGCTGAACCGCACAAGGTTAAGCCAAATGCTACACGCAACTCCAGTTGGCGTCATGAGCACAGCAACCGACCGCGAATAGATCTAGTGCTGGAGTGTTGTTCCTTGGAAATGTTAATGGTAACACAACAGCCATCCGCCGTCGATTGAATATTAGTCATCTTTTGTAGGGCACGATCGCGATTCGGATGAAGGTTATTTGGTTATTTGACGCCATTTTCGGAGCATCTTCAGACTTCTAATTGGCGGGTTAGAATGGCATTTGACGGGCAAGAATCAAGGATGTACAGACGCCACGAAATTGCCAATTTAAAGTGTGAAACATCAAAAGACGATCTGAAAATAGGCCCTCCAACACATCCCGAGCAGAGTGGAAACCTTTTGTGAACGCTGTTCAGCATGTATAGGTATTGGGTAGGGTGGCCCATTGATATAGCTGAAAAGTACACGGAGACAAATTTCGTTCAATTTAAATAAAAATATCCATGTTTATTCGTTAAAAGTTTTCAAATCTTTTTTATCGGAACGTCTTAAAAATTCAACAGGGTATCAAGGATGACAATAGAGATCTCTGGTAGAAATTTGAGCCCCGTCGGAAAGAAAAAGCGACTAGGAGCGAAGAATCTTTTCAAAAGCACATCGTGTAATGTCGAGAAGTGGAGCGGACCTGGTGTGATGGTTAGAACACTTGACTTTCACGCCGAGAACCTGGGATCGAATCCCACTCCCGACAAACTCCCAAAATGTGAGTTCTTCCTTTGGAAGGGAAGTAAAGTGTGGGTCCCGAGATGAACTAGCCTAGGGCTAAAAATCTCGTTAATTCAGAATAAAAAAAATGTCGAGAAAATCATGTAACCGCGTATAAAAAGTCGTGATAAAAACCAATTTTGTGTATTGATTTTCACAATAGTCCCTCGTTCCGCCGTCAAGAACATAAACAAAACTCACAATTTGCAGCTGCAGGATCCAAGATTTCCTTCTGCGAAAAGTGTAAAGTTTACCGAAAAACTTCCATTTTGTTTCGTTGTTTTCGGGAATGAATGTGACTTACTTAGGAAAAGTGAAAAAGTGACGCGATCGCGGGGCAATTGCGATGGGGAGCTTGGTCGGGCTCGGGCAGCATAATTCAGTAAGGAGAGTGAAAAAAGAACGCGATCGCGGAACATTGTTCGATGAAAAGAAGTGAAAAGTGACGCGATCGCGGGGCAGTTGCGATGGGGGGGGGGCTCGGTCGGGCCGCATTGTTCGGCGGAAAAAGTGAAAAAGTGACCCCAGCACAATCCCCGGAATGGTTTCGGATATTGCATGGCCACTTGAGTATAATAAACTTGCACCAATTTATGATCGATTGAGGGCGACTTCAATAAAATCGGATGAAAATTGATGAATTTTAAAAATGAGTTGTCGTGGGTCGCAAGTTTTCAAGGGGAGTTTCGTTGTATAAATGCTTTTCAGGGTATTTCAGGAGGGTTCCTAAGGGGTTTCCGTTGAATTGTGGGGATGCCCTGAAAATGCCCTGAAATCCCCTACAGCTCCCTGAGAGTCCTAGAACATCCCTGGAATACCCCTGAATATTCCCGGAACCTCCTAAAACTACAACCATCTGAAAAATCCTTGACCCTTCTGAAACTCCCTGAGATCCCCTGTAACGCCCCGAAACCCCAGAAACACCTGAGGAGCGCTCCAAACCTCCTGGCACACTTTTGAAACCCCCTGAAAACCGTGGAACACCTCTGCAACTTCTTGAAAATGCCTGAAACGCCCCTGAAACCTTCTGGAACACCCTTGAAATTCCACTCCCCTCAAACGCATGGAACGCTACTGAAATCATCTGGAATGCTCGTGAAGCCCCCAGTAACGCCTTATAACACATCTGAAACCACTTGAAATCCCTTTGAACGAACCTGAAAACCCTGTAACACAGCCTGGAACAGCGGCGCTGATGTCCCTGAAACACTGCCAAAATCCTCTGGGACGAACCCCTGAAACATCTGAACCTGCAACGCCCCTGAAACATCACGGAATACCACTATGACCACTGGGACACCTTTTGAAAACGTTCCTAAAACCTTTTTGGAACGTTCCTAAAGCCCCTGAAACGCCACTAAACACCATGGAACGGCTCTGGAACCTGCTCTAACGTACCTGAAATGCCCTCGAATATCCTTGACATTCCTTGGAAATTCCCGGAACGCCCATGAAGCCCCTCAAACGCCGCTAAATACCCTGGAACACTTCTGACACCTTGGTGCCCCCCACAGAATATAAATATAAATGCCATCAAAACTAAGTTTAGGGCTCGAATCCTCAACCCCTTCTGCACCTCTGGGCAAATTTTGAAAAAAATCCCTATGAGTAATCTCAGGAAATCTTGATTTGATGTTTAAAGGTGCCATTACACTGCTTGTCGTTATGTCAAATATTTGCCATTGAAGACCGACATCCAAGGTTTTGTTGGCCATTTGTTGGGCTTGTTTGGCCAAATATTTGTCATGTCTAATGGGAACTTAAGGCTCTGAAATTTCCAAATATTTCATATTTGAACTAAACAAATGCATATAATATGCTGATTTATCGACCGTATTCTATTAATAACTTGATGATTTTGTGGCTATATCAGTCTCTTTCTACTCATAGTATAAGGGAGTAGAGATCAAAGATCGAAAAAGCTAATAGGAAGAACACGCCGCGATATAGACATACCTCTATGAACGGAGTGCGAATTCCGAAAAAGCTACAGATCGATAGAATTTGTGTTGAAAACAGAACAATACATTAGGCAGTCGGGTGCCTGAAACTTGTTACAAATGCATATAAAAATGTCCAAAAAGTAGTCCTAGTTATTTCCAACCAGTTTGAATTTGTTACCGTTAGTACAATAATAAATATTCACAACTGACTGAGCTCGCTAAATCGACATGAGTGGGTCATTTGTATACTGACAGGTGCCGCCACCTCTTGAAACCCTCTGGAACACCCATGAAACGTGAAACAGTGTTTCCCAAGCTCAAAGCTTCGCTTCCTTGGAATTTCCAGTAAGAGTTTTCGCCCAATCAACCAAGTTTATAATTAGACGCAAAATTTGAAACTTTAAAATCATGTTAATTCCCATGATTGTATGGACCAGTCGTCCCCAAGCCATGTCTTTTAAATTTTCAAAAATGCATCGACGCACCATCATTTTTAACAACAAATTTTCGCCATTATTATTCAACATTTTAAATAAAAAATCTTGCTTGAGGTATTTAAAGATTCAGGAAAAAAGGTGTCCTGCTTTTCTGATAGAAATTTCAAAAGTTCAACAAAAATTATAACTTTATCTAAAGTTGGGTGATCCCTTAATTAATAGTAACACTAGTTTACAAAATAAAACGAAAGTCATGAACTACTCTCAACGACCAAAATTTTTGAAGCACAATTTAGTGCTGATTTCGAAACCGACCTTCAAAAAATTTTAAGTAGAACAGTTTTTGAGTTTATTTGACATTTCATATGTAGGCGAGTTACTGTAAAAATTTCAGCTCAATCGGAGCATTGATTACGGAGAATGAGATGTTTGAAGTGAGCGACTTTGCTTAAAAATAGAACAAAAATCGATTTTAAATCATCAACCATGTATGGAAAGTCGAAAAAAATTCCGCTCTACTGTATTTTTTTCCTTTCGCGTTTTCGAACTCAGGGCATGATTCTACACCAGAAATGATCATCAGCTTACCGAGTTCAAAAAAGCTGTAAACTAGTGTAATTAATAAATTTAGCCAAATAAACAAAACAGCTTCATAATTGTAAATAATAATAAAGAAAATTGCCAAAATAAATTAAATTCAGCTAGAACTATAAGTGGAGTGGTAAATTTAAGAAATTTTACAATGGCACTGCTGTAGGGAAAAATGACAAAAATAATTTAAAATTCCCAACTAAACTAGAAGAACTCCGAAAGTGTTTTGCAGGTTTTGATGAGTAATTTCAGAAAGAAGAAATTATGATAACATAGTAGGGCCTGTCCATAAACTACGTAGACTCTGAGGGGGGACGGGGGGTCTGGCCAAAGTCTACGGTCTTTACAATTTTCGAAAATTTTGTATGAACGAAGGTCTACGAGGGAGTGGGGAGTCTGGGATTGCCAAAATTGAGTCTACGTAGTTTATGGACAGCCCCATATGGGTTGCACTGCTAAAAAAACTCAGAATATAGCGAACAGGAAAAGTAGTGAAAACAAAAACAAGTTGTTTCTTTTACAAACTTAGACAAAAATATGAAGATTTTGATCCACTTGATCCATTATTTGTCTCCCTAATTTTGCGATTTCTCCCCCTTCGATGTGGTTTTCGCCCCCTGGCGGAGATTTTTCCCACTTTGGGATCAATTCTTAAGAACACTCCTGAAACTCCTAGAAATCCCCTGAAACTCTCCTGAACTACAGGAATCCCAAAAAATCTCATAAAGGAATCCGGATATTTCAGGAGTTTTCTCATAAAGAATTTATGAAGGACATTCGGGAAGAATCTCTGGCGAATATCAAAATAAAATACAGACGGTAGATGGTTCGATTTCCGTTCGGTCCGAGAGCTTTTAATAATGAAAATTTCCTTGATTCCCTTGCCACACGATATTCAAACTCGAAATGGCCAAAGTCAGAAATTCGTTAACAACAGTGAAATTAAACATTTAACTGATAAGCATTTCTATGGGGTCATCCAAAAACAACGACACGCTTTGAGGAGGATGAGGTGAAGTTTGTGAAAGTTTGACAAGTAATGTATCAGGTACACGAATAATCCGTACGAAGGGGCAGTGTTGGTAAAAACTCAAAATCTCAAATCTCATGCTTGAGTTGTTTCACGCGCGACTCTTGACTCGCCAAACTCACTGCCGAAAAAATCATGCATGAGTTGACTCGCGATTTCACTCATTGCTGCATTTCTTGGTGTTGTAAGTAATAACATCTAAGTTTTTAGGATTGTATGATAGAACAAAAGCAAACCTATCGTACAAAATCATTGGGTATCATTCAAATTGATTTGGATTCGTTTTACAAGCGAACGAGATTTCGGCGCTTGACTCGTGAAAGCGAGATTTTGCATGAAAATCTCGCGCGTGAGAAAATGATTCAACATCGCGTGCGAGTTTGCTCACGCAAGAGCGGTTCATGAGTGTGCTTTAAGTGTGATTTTACCAACACTGCGAAGGGGGGAGGGGGGAAATTCCCAATTTTAGCGGAACGTACTTATATTTAATGGATGCTCTCTTTTTCCCAGTTGGGAGCCCGGCAGTAATCCCGAGTAAAAGTAAAAATCAAAACAATATCATCATTAGATATTACTCAGTGAAATACTCAAGATCATAATTAGCTATTGGTTTGTTTGACATAAGAGAGAAAAGATCAAAAATTAGTATGGAGAAGAATATAATAATATTTAATTTAGATATTATAAGATCAACCTAATATCTGGGGGATCTGGGCTGTAGAACATCAAACCAATATCAAAAAATTATCTGACAGATGGATAAGAGTAAAAATAAATGATATGATTATGATATTAACGTCTACCCGGGATCCCTCGACGAATACCAGAAGTAATTAGTAAATAGATAATACTGAGAGGAACTTCTGGAGGAATCCCGGGAAGAAATACTGGAGTATTTCCGGAAGGAATCCTAGAAGAGATCGTTGAAGATCTGGAGATCCAGGGTAATTTGAAACAAAAATTCCTTAAATCCTAGGCAGAGTTCCACCAGCGACTGTGCACAATTTACGTTACGCTTTCACGGAAAGGTGGGGAGGGGGGGTTGGGGGTTACACCGAGCGTGACGACCCTTACAAACAATGGTGAGGTCCCATACAAAAAGTGTAACATAGGGGGAGGGAGGTTAAAAAGGGTCATTTTTTGCATGATAGTATATTGTGTATAACCCTACGAATTCTAGAAGAAACCCTGCCCAGCCAACCACATATCGTAAATCATTGTGTGGAAAAAATCGTATTTTTCATATATTGAATCAGAATTGTATAATAATATGTATATTTGTTGACAATGATTGCGTAAAATCGCATTTCATGCCAAATTAAATTTCAATTGCGATTTTGTTTCGTATAGTCGCCTCCGATCATGAAAGGTGCGAGATACTATCGGTAGGATCGCACGGAATCGGATAGAATCGTGAAAAAAACATACATACTTAGTGTCAAGCTGCAAGTTCGCTAGCATCGTATATATGATTTCTTTGAATCGTGGAAATCGTCGCTTCACATCGTATATGAATCTGTTAAATCGAGCTTGCTACCTAAAGATATGCTGAAAATCGGTGAAATCGTATACAACAATAACAATGCTGTATATTGATCGTTTGGGTCACACTTGCGTCGTATACGAAGTGAATGAAATCTTAGAAATCGTATATTCATTTTTACAGTCGCATATGATTGTTACTGCACTTTTATTAGTCGAATCTTAATCTCGAAAATCGTAAATGTTTTTGTTTACATATTTGTATGATGAAAAAAAAAATGGTATTCATCACAAATTTGTATTTTTGTTGTTGTTGACACATTCCAACAATGGTAGTAATATTTTCAACCAAATATATAGGTTTTCATACTAGCAGATGACTTACAATAAGTGATGTATAGATTCCAACAACGATGTGAATTCCGGGCCTCTTGCACGGTACCACTTTTGGTACCACTCAATGCACAACAACAACGCTCCCACCACAAGTCTCGCACCGGATCTTGCTATTTTTTATTCGTTACATCACATTCACTTTGAACTCTCTACTTCCAACTTGGCAATATAGCCAATAGAGATAACGCGCAGTTCTCAATCAAAGGACCTAAGCTCGATTTCCACTGAACACCAATTGTTTTTTTTTATTTAAAAATCTTTTGGTCGTATATTGGTGCTCTCAATCGTAATAAGATCATGCATAATCGTATATTTAGACGGATAAAATCGGCGAAATCGTACAAATTTTTCGAGAAATCGTATATTATGTTGGATGGAATCGCAGTAATCGTATTCGTATATATGTTTCGATATGGCCTCCACTTTAGCATGTATATGCCTGTTTCGTGCATTGAATACGATTTCTTTGGTGCTATATTTGTGTGACTATTTCAGTTGTAATTTCGATATAGCAACCAAATTTCTGGCTGGGTGGAAAGTAACTCCGGAGAAATGTCAAAAGAATCTTTAGAAAAACCTCTGCAGTTTCACAAGTACCTAATATCAGATTGTTTTTATCTTTTTGTACTGGATAGTTTTGGCAAATATTTAAAAAAAAATATGGGAGATACTACTAGAGAAATCAAGGAAAAAATCTTCGTAGAAACCTTGTAAACACCAGTGAAAATTTCCTGGTAGAATCTTGAAAAAATCTCGGAAAAACGACCCGAACAATAGAAAAAATCTTTAAAATAATGACACGATAAATGTAATTAAAAATCTCGAAGTTATCAATAAAAATTATTTAGGGGACTCACTTAACAGCGTAAACCGATTAAACTGATTAAACGTCACAATCACCAAGGCAATCTTTGATTATTTCACTCACAATATCATGAAACATTTCAATAATCAGATAATCATGGCTTACGCAGTTATTTAATCTATTTAGCGAATACCCCTATTATGGTTTCCTCAACACTATGTGGTTGCTTTTTTTTACCAATTATTAACGGTCAACGTGTGGCCAGATGAAAATATTTGCATTTTCTTTAAGCGGTCGATTTATGCAACCATACCATCTTCACAACAAAATTTGCGCCACCTTGTGGACCAATTTTGAAGTTAACTATTCACTAAATAAAAAGTGTTGATCGATCTTGTGAAACATGGTGACAAAATGTTGAAAGGACAAAGCGTAGAAGGGACATAACGTCGAAAGGACAAAACGTCGAAAAGTGAAAGAATGGGGTTCCTTTCAAAGAATAAAGAATGCACTATTTGCTTAGATTACTCGTTTTCGACGTTTAGTCCCTTTCGACGTTTAGTACCTTTCGACGTTCTGTCCCTACACCACACAAATGCCACTTCAACTGCTTATTTATTAGAGTCTGGATCACCCTAGCGTTGAAGGTTCAATACGACGACGCTCGAAATCCGACGGGATCCCCAATCCAAGCTGACGTGAATTCGATACAAATTGACTGCAAACTGTTGTTGCCGCGCGATGCTGCAACAACAACGATACAGAGGCTACGAGGCATAAAGGTTGGCGCCTCATTAGTAGAGAGCTGTTCGCGCAACCTTTCACGCGGAGCAGCTGTTTTGTTGGCGCACACTCCCCCGCCACCGCCACCGCATTCAATGGTTGTAGGTAGCTACGCGCCGATGCTGATGCTCGTGGTGAAGACGAAGACGTACATTTTATTTTTTGTTTGGTTGATGATGTGGGATGATAGTAATTAGAGATATTCGTTCATTAATTTTTGCCATTGCTGCAACATGAGGTGGGTGATCTTTGCAAAATGCCATTTAGCAGGAGGTCCCTTGGCGCGGAACGTAAAGTGTCAAGGTGGCGAAGTTAGTTGATTGATGATATTTCGAAAACGAAAACCTTCGGTTAGGTAAGCGATTGAAAAATTATGTATTTCACGCGAAGTGGTTTAGCGCGATCCATATAGCCGAAGCGTTATATGCGGGTATTCAGCATGACCATGCTGAGGGTCATGGGTTCGATTCCCGTTCGGTCCAGGAATGGAAAACTTTTAGATTTCCTTGAGTACAGAGTAGCTTCGTGTCTGTAACTGCTCATAGTTAATTCATTCCTTTCTGAATACTTTCAAATTTAGCTAGAATGTTTTGGGTTTTTTTTTTGTATTTGCATTGCGCAGAGATTTTCTCCGAAAGTGTCGCTGTATGTACTAGTTTGAATGAACTTCTTTTGGAGTTTTAGGAAGTTTTTTCACAACTTTTTTTTCAGAAACTCCATACAAGTTTATCTTACTAACGTCTCGTAATTCTGTGTGAAACTTCAAAATATTTTCTTCGATAAAAGACGACTATTAGCACTTCGCCAATTCAAGGAAATTCCTATTGGATAAGTTTGCATCATTTTTTAGCAAACACTGGTTAAGCTCATTTACTTCAATTAATAATGTACATAGTACTGTATGAATAAAGAAATACTTAGAAGAATGCTTATAATCTACACGTCAGTTGTTTGTTTTTATCCGAATAAAAGTTGTGAATACTTGTCTGGGTTCCTCAAAGTCTTCCTCCCTTACCCCTCTAATGTTCCTACCACAATTCCTGTAAAATTTACCTCAACATACATATGCAAATAAGCCTCCTAAATCGTTGAACCTTTCGCACGCGACCAGCAGTGGCAACCGGACTGAAAGCTCCGCTAACTTTCATAAACACAGTCCTGCGCATATGCCTATACAAACCAAACAACTAGCCACTTTAACCCACACGGCCAGCCGAATTCCTTCCAACCCTCACAAACAGATCTTTATCATCGTCGTCGTCGTCAGTCGTTTCCACGACTTCAAACTTTTGCACTTGGGTCCTACCTACCTATACTGACTGCTGCTACGCGATGGACCAGCAGCATGCAGCCAGCCAGTCAGCGTGCCGAAAGAGCAATAAACCAGTTCTGGCACTACTGACTGGCCGATAGCCTAAGTGGCTGGGTCGACGTAGTCGCGGGGCGATCGCGCAGATCCGGACCACAGGAAAACATTAAATCCATGAACGAACCGATCCGAGCGAGAGCCAGTGCGCGCGTGTTTGCGTCTTGGTCTGGGTCTGGCTGGGGTCTTGGTGTTGAGATGCGACTCGTACGTAGTTTGTTTCTCTTTTCGCCCCTAGGGCCCAGAGAGCATTTGTTTTCAAATGCGATCACGTGGCCGCTGGTGTGCGTGTGCCAGCCAGCCACCCAGCCAGCAGCGCTTTTGTGAAATCGGATTCTGTGGCTACGACGGCTACTCACTCCGGGTGAACTTTAGGAATTGGAAAACAGCTGAGCCAAAGGTGTGGCGATTGCGCCCGAGGGGGCTTTGTCCAGCCAAGGTACTACTTGTTGAAACGATTTGGCAATCGTTGGGGGGAGTGACTCATTGTTGTTATATATTACTATCAAGTGTGAGCAGAATGATTGGATTCAGTGAACAGTGTTCGCCGAACCCTTGAACCGGTATAGGGTATCGCGCCACTTGGGCGGTGGCTTCTATATTCGTCTGTTTTCCACTATAACTCAGTCAATTTTGAACAAATTGACTTGAAATGTTGTACACGGGTAGATATTATACCTATCTCACCACATTCCAAAAGTTGTGTCAATTGGTTCATATTTGACTGAGTTATAGTGGAAAACAGACGAATATAGAAGCCACCGCCCAAGTAGCGCGATTCCCTACATCATGTTTTGGATTTTGTTGCAATCCTTTCCATCCTAGTTGAAACATTGATCGAATGTTGAAAGATAGATTTTGATTTATTCACGTCTTTTCCGATCGACTAGTCGGAATTCACTATACACGGTGCCACCCACTTTACGCGCACCGCAATTTCTCTATGGTCTTTTGATCAGTTTGATTGATTTTTGGAATGTGATTAGCTTACTACATGCTGCAACTACATTTAAAAAATTAGCTCATTCGGATGTAATACAGTCGAGAAATCGCGGTGGACGTGAAGCACCGTGTTTAACGAATTTAGACTGTGTTTGGGTTCGTCGCTTAAACCTTTTATGCTCGTTGAAATCACAAATATGAAATTTTGAGGAATAGTTTTTTTTCTATGGAGATCCTAGTACAATAAGTAGTATGTCGATGTAGCTGCAATCGCTTGATCAATAAATCAAGTCAAACTTTACAAAACACCCTATGTAAAAATATCCATTACGGGTAAAATCGATGTTGATGTTCGCAGTTCCCATAGTAACTCATTGAGCTTTTCAGCCAGAAACATCATAATATTATTTTACAAATTAAACTTAACGAAATAAGTACATAACTTCAATTTTGTTTATATTTGTTACATAGGGTGTTTTGTAAAATTAGGCTTGAAATGCACACCTCAAAAAAGTTTGGAATTGCCTGGAAACTACATTGGCAAACATAATATACATATCTCGAAATTTTCACCGGATGGTCCAGGTAACGTTATATCGAAAAGATTCCAAAAACTGGGTATTTCTCGAAAATATGTTCTAGAAATTACGAAAAAAATCAAAAGTGCTCTAGACTCCCAAATGAGAAGACCCTAAGCTTTTATTTGGTAGATGACTTAGCGATACTATTTTTCTTTTTTTTTCTTCAATCATATTTATGTCACAGACACCGTGTATTGAGTAAAGTATTCTTCAAAGTTTATTCAATACATTATTTTTCTGTTTGGGAGGGCTTGGCTTTCTCAGTCTAGGGAATCCAAACGGCCTAATTGGCATTGTCCGACGTTTCGGCCTGATTTATGTGGCTTTTTTTTAAGGGTAAACTAAAAGAAACATTTTTATAATTAGGGACTTGCACAAAATAATTCTCACATTTAAGAAACCTGCCAAAGTCTAAGTAGAAAATTTATGAAAAAAAAAATTGGTGGACATTAGGGTGGCCCACACTTATATGAAAAACAAAAATCAATCAAATTCTGGACCTCCTTAAGCTACGTTTAAAATTTGAGCTAAATCTATTAACCTTTCAGGACGCGCGCCATCAAGCAACCGAGACTGCACCGCGTTCGCGCTGTATACGACGAGCGAGGTTTTTGGATAGTGTTGTACTTTTTACAACAGCGTGCGTGCTGAAGGGTTAAGACTAAGAGGGACCTCAAAGAGCTTGAAGTTTGTATGGGAAAACCAATTGTATACAGAAATCTTAAACTTTCGATTTTTGTCGTTAGGTGGCGCTGTAAGAATTGAATAATTAAAACTTTTGGTATTCTTGTAGGCGACTATATGCCGAATAACTTTGTCAAAGACCGCAAAGTGATCCAATGCTTGTGAAAAAAGATATTCCCTAAGTAATGTAGGTTGAAACATTATTGTTGTTTTTCCAGTACATGTGAAGGAATAAGATCAATCATGAAATCCCAATGCTTCGCTGCACTTTACCTGAGGTATAACTTTTTTTCACGGGCGTCGAACCACATCGGCGTCAGAACACATGGCTTACACTAGACATTTATTAAAATCTAGTTTTTTTTGTTACAAAAGATCTAAATACTGGTAGCATTGGCTCATCCGAACAGAAGAAAACTCTAGTTTTCAGAAAAAATACGATGAAGGGGTCAAATTGTGTTTTGGTGCAAATATTGTGCGATCATATTATTTTTTTTTCTCGTTTTCATGATCTCGGTAACAAAAGGGTACTCTGGTTTTATATCTATACATATAAAAATGTAGTGGCATACGTGGGACCGCGCATAACTCGCGAACGGAACGTCGGATTTGGGTCGTCTTTGTTTTGGTCTGTTAGTTTTCACCCAAGGAAGGTTTATGAGGCAAAAAACCATGGATAATTGGATGTTTTTGAAAATTGATCATTCATACATTTTGACCGAGGACTTGGTCTTGGCTAGAAACTTGAAACATCAAAAAACGCAGTAGGCAAGACAAAGTTTGCCGGGTACCGCTAGTTTTTATCATAAAATTTAAGAAATTTGGCGTAACATATAAAAAATCAGAGATGTATGAATTTTTTGTTTTTGAGATATGATTTTTTTAAATAGAAAGTCATATATTTTACTACTAGCTACTCTAAAATCGTCTGATCTTGAAAATTCCCATAAAAATATGCATTGTATTGCATTTTTTGTGATTCCTGGTTTAAGATATTTGAGGATTCAAAATATAATAAAGAAGTGTCTTGTATGGAAAAATTTGACCTTTTATTTTCAAAAAAAAACATATCTCATGGTTTAGCCAATCATATCTATGGTTTAGCCACATACATCTCTGATTTTTTAATATGTTACGCCAAATTTCCTGAGCATTCTGATCGAAGTATAACAGCATGGTACCCCTTCGGTGCCGAGACCATAAAAACGTGAGAAAACTAATGAATTTGCATATTTTTGCACAAAAACACGATTAGCACCCTTCCACGTATTCTTCCTGAAAAGCTTCCATACAAAAAGAAGAAGTTTAAAATCGGTCAACTGTTTTAAAAGTTATGATTTCTTCAAATTTTGTTTCTTTGGACCACTCTATCATTTTTTTTTTGTCTTTATTAACGTGGCTTTTCGCACAGGTGAGTTCGCCACGAAAGACCACTCTATCATAAAATTGGTCACCCTAATGACAGAATAAAAAAATCGGAGATACACTATATCAATTTTCTATGGAATGGCTAATATGATACATCTTGAACATTGAATTTTTTTTTTGGATTTTAAAATTAATCTAACTGTTCTAGTACCTGGCACCTAGTTAGACAAATTGAAAAAATCAAAAAACTATTAATTTTGTTTTAATTTTACAGAATTTTTATTTAGATTTTTTGTGCAAATATCTGTTTTAATCTGTAATAGGGTCAGTGTACCAGTTATGGCTATAAGTAAAGGGTGAGTCGATAATTATTGTGCCATTTTCAAACTAACGTAACTTTTTTCCTACTTCACCAAAATCAACCAAATTTTGTACAGTTTCTCCTTAGAGTCTATTGTTTACATAGAATGAATTGAGCAGTTATCAGTGAGATTCCGCTCGATATAGAATAAATTTAGTTCACAGTTCTAAAAAAGATGTTGTACAATCACATGCTAAAATCTAAAATCATGGTATAGCGCCTTGGAACAATTGATGATTATACATTAGACCTGTTCACTTTGAAACTTTTTTTCTCCGATTCTCCGTGACACATCAAATTATCAATCCACATGCAAGAACAAGTCTTCAGTCCAAAATTGAGCCAAATTGATAAAGATTTAAAGGTGTATCAAATTGATTTTGTGTTTTTTTAGAAGTTTTCACAGAAATTTACTCAGAAATTCAAAAAATTGCGCCGAAATGGTGCCGGAGATACCGTTAGGATATAGTTAGAACAATACTCTACAACTTTGTCGAAGACACTACGGTGTTTAAATTGAGTAATTCGAAGTTATTCAACAATTTTAGGAAAAAAATTACGAAAAAACCCGATATTTTTATGATTTAACAAATAAAAATAATGTAATTTTACATTATTTTACGTGACTAACTTAATTAGCTATTACTCCTTTGTGTAACGAACATTTCGTCCATACATCGTTTTTGTGTAGGAATTTGTTTTCATTGACTAATTATCAAAAGTATGTCACGTTGATACTAAAAATCGCACAGAGTTACCAGCACGAATTAAAACAAAGTTACCCATGATTAAGACGTCATGCCATCGTATTCTAATGTCTTTCGATTTAAGTATCAGAAATGGTGCAGATGATAAGGCTCGAGCCTGCGGATCAGAAGGTCCCAGGTTCAAGCTCAAATACATGATAAACTTTTTTTCTTTCTTTGTAGCAGTTAGGATGATGAATTTGCCATGACTTACACGCAATCTCCCAAATAATAATGATCGGACCTGCCAATTAAGCCCATTCGGGAACGTCCATAAATTACGTCACGCTTTTAGGGGGGAGGGGGGGTTCGGTAAAGTGTGACAACCCATACAAAAATTTCAGAGCTCTCATACAAAAAGTGTGACATAGGGGGGAGGGGGGGTTAAAAATGGGCAATTTTTGCGTGACGTAATTTATGGACGCTCCCTTCCAGGACTAGCTAGATATTTGGTTTACTTGTTGACAATAAATCGTGTCGACGAGATCAGCTGGGCGAAATATTGAGCATCGGTTTGATAACGATCAATTTAGCTAAAACAATTCAATACGATGATGGAACTGCTTCTGGATGCAACATATTTCAGACAACTGTGGGTGGAGCTTACTTGTATCTATCTACCCACAAATCAACACAACTATACGACGAAGGGAAACTTCATTCTTACTATGCACTCTACGGTTTCGAAACAATGCTATGATCCCAAATTGCAATGAGATGCAGTGCGTAGTTTCATTAAGGACAAACGTCTTTACGTCCCGCATCAACAGTGCATGAGAAATTCAGATGCACAAATCTCAAGAAGCAAGCTTCAAAGAACAATGCATTTTATTATTCTGTTCTTGTTCACTTATAATAAGCTTAAAATAAGAAGCTCAAGTGCGCTGGTTTTGTTTACGAAGAGATTTGTGCCCTCAAAATCGTGAGTAGGTGCCAAAGTCGGCCATTGTGGCGGCCATTTTGGCATTCTAACAAGTCTGTCCTTAACTTATAGCTGGATCGAGACGCAAAAAAAAATCATATTCCAGGACTCGAACCTTGAATCTTCGAATCGACAATCTCATGCTCAACCATCTGCACCAATTTGAAACTAATGCAGATGAGACAAAGAAGTGTAATGACGTTTTAATCATGGGTAACTTTGTTTTATTTCGGGCTGGCAACTCTGTACAGTTTTTAATATCAACGTGACAAACTTTTGATAATTAGTCAATGAAAACGAATTCCTAGGGAGCGTCCATAAATTACGTCACGCAAAAATTGCTCATTTTCAACCCCCCCTCCCCCCTATGTCACGCGTTTTTGTATGAGAACTCTGAAATTTTTGTATGGGTTGTCACACTTTACTGAACCCCCCCCCCCTTCCCCCCTAAAAGCGTGACGTAATTTATGGACGTTCCCCTACACTAAAATGATGTATGGACGAAATGTTCGTAACACGTAGGAGCAATAGCTTATTAAATTAGTCACGTAAAACAATGTAAAATTACATGACTTTTACATGAAACATCGTAAAAATATTGTATTTTTTCGTGATTTTTTTAACGGAAATTGTTGAATAACTTTGAAATAAGCAATTTAAACACCGTAGGGTCTTCGGCAAAGTTGTAGAGTATTGTTCTAACTATATTTTAACGGTATTTTCGGTACCGTTTCGGTGCAATTTTCTGGATATTTGAGTACATTTTCGTGAAAATACTCGAAAAAACACAAAATCGATTTGATACACCTCTAAACCTTTATCAATTTGGCTCAATTTTGGACAGAAGCCTTGTTTTTGCAGGTGGATTGATAATTTGATGTGACACGGGCAGGTCAAAAAAAGTGAACAGGTCTATTATACATTATCGGATCATCTTAATGTTCGTCAATACGTTTCAGGAACGGTTGTCAGTGAAACATAAGCTTGGAGCTGGGTGAAAACCAGGCACGATGCGCATAAACAAACCAGAGAGCTTCATTTATTTGTTGCAAGTGGAGCCTGAGCATGTCCACATGGAGGGCGTTCATTGAAAATGTCGTGAATTTCACTAAAACGCATCCTAAATTTGAACCTATACCAAAAAATTGAAATACATACATATACGAAACTACAGTAAAAATTTGGTTTCATTTCGTTAACTGTAGACAATTAGCAAATCACTTGAAGGTAAGGTGGCACAATAATTAACGACTCACCCTTTACTTCAAATTAGCCATAGTTGATTTTCAACCTTAAACAATGCAAATCAATCAGAAAAGATATGTGAACAAAAGATCACGTTCACAAATGATTATTGCACTCATTCAAAATTCACAATTTTCTCAAATTATGATAGAAATAAATCATTTACCGTAAAATTGTGACTTCCTTGCACCCTATTTCGCCATAGTGTACCAGTTATGGCTAATCCCATTCATGTAAATAGTGCGAAGTCGAACCGATATAACAAAATGTGTCCATAACTGGTACACTAAAAGTGGATTTGGCTCCGTTTCTATATTTTTCCTATAAAGTATGAAAACAAATCTATCATTTGACATATCAACGACATTCGTCGGTCTTCTTCTTGTTTTTGTAGAAATAGTTTTCCTTGGGTAATGCGATAACTGGTACAGGCACCCTAGACAAACATTTCAAAATGATACAAAGAAAATAACTCACAGGCAGCTGAAGAAATCTATAGCGTTTTTTTAATATAATTTTGCAAAAAAAGTACTAGAAAAAATCTTTAAAACAATATTTTTAAAGGTAGGAACGAAATAAAAAAACAATATACGAGGAATTAAAAAATTGATTCATTTTAGAAATAAAAATCCAATAGAGTTCACGAAAAAAAAGTTAAATTCATGACATACTGGTAATTTTTTTAAATGACTGCCTGAGAAATATTCAACAGATTTTCTTAGCAAATTTCTGAAAAAGAAAAAAAAAACAAGCAAAAAATTCTAAAAATAAAAACATTTCCAAATGATCAAAAATGTCGCAAAATTCCATATTCTACGAGGGTGATCTCATCGCAGGAGTAATTGTGACATAAAACTTATTTATAAGAATATCGCTCAACTTTCAACAGAACCTAACCAACAATGAGTGTTTACAATAGATCTTAACCATCGATCCATCGCGCCAGAGACTTACTAATTGAGATACGTATGGTTCGGAGCGCAAGTAAGCATTCAAATTTTAGAGCTCATATATCGCAGGATCCTGATTACATAAAAAGATTATGTTCTTGGCAAAGTTGTTTGGTAGGTCAAAGGCATATGTTTGGTCTTTTGATTCGGAATACCACCACTAGGCGTCGCTAGTGGGCATGTAAATTTTATATGTTCTACATCTCAGGATCCTGATTACAAAGGAAGATTGTGTATTTAGCAAAAGTTATTTGGCAGATCAAAGACTAAATGGCGGAGAGCCCATGGATTGGACCTCTACAGGGGGCGCTAGTGAGTATTCAAACTTTATAACTCATATATCTCAGCATTTTAATTACTAAGAAAGATGGTGTCTTCAACAAAATTGTTTGGTAGGTCAAAGACATTATAATGGAGAGACGTGTGGTTCAGAACTCCACATATAGGTGACACTAGTGAGCATTCAAATTGAATAATTCATATATCGCAGGATCCTGATTACTTAGAAAAATGTCTTCGGCATAGTTGTTTGGTTACAGTTTGTGCGCTGTTTCATGCGAGATTCCACTACAATTAATGCAAAATATAAATTTGCTAGAACATGAAAATGGATGAAATTTCACAGAATGTTTTCAACAAGCTGTATTTTTCTGTCGATCATATTTCAACCGAATCAAATATATTTTAAAGACTAATACATTAGTTATAAATGGGCACAATTTCATTTCATTTGGTTCGTTTAGCCCTGAGATAGAGCAGTCAGACAGTCAATGTGAATGTTTTACTAGAAGCGCTTGACTTTCATGTAAATTTCATCTATCAAATCCAAATTTAAACCAATTGCAATCAACTAATTGTATAACAATCAAAATTTAAAACTTTTCTGAACAAGAAAGCAGAAGCTCAAATCAAACGGCCAATCAAATGATTTTTTTTATGTCTTTATTATCGAGACTTTCAGCCCAAGGCTGGTTCGTCTCCAAATCAAATGAAAGCCCTGGATCGACCTTCCAAATAAATATAAATATCAAATTTGCATACTCACTGCAACCATTCAACTCCATGCACTTGACCTACTAAACAGCTTTGCCGAAGGTACCATATCTAAGTAACCAAAATCCTGATATTTATTACACACAATATCTACAGGGGATAGACAAAATGATCGGGACAGGCAAAATTTTCACTTTTCAAAAAATGTTTAATTAGCTGTAACTATTCGAAAAGTGCATCAAATATTCTCAAATTTTTACTGTAAGTTCTTCAACTAGTTGTGTATCAGTGGACAAAATTTGGAAAAGATCTGACAATTCTTCACGAAGTTATAAAGATTTTTGAAAATGGTAAAATTATAAGATAGCCAACTTTGAGCTGTTATATCTCCGGATTCAATTAACCGAATGTAATGAAATTTTGACCATTAATGACATATATAATGAGCTATGAAAAACCATTGACTTAACTTAATATTCTTAACACGGAAGAAAATTATAACGATAAGATTATTTTTCTAATAAAACACCAAATTATCCAAAACATCAACATCGTTTCAAAATTCAAGATGCAAATTATAGTTCATTTAGTTTCCCTCTAATTGACTTATATATAAATGCGTTTTGCAGGAAAGTAACAACATAGCCGCCAATAAATTGAAAAATTAATGGGATGCATAATAAAAATAGACCAATTTAGTGAAAAATCGTGAAAAAAATTAAATCGCTATAACTTTTTCGCTTGTTAAAAATTTCAAGTTAAGTCAAATGTTTTCCAGAGTTCATTATATAAGTCATGAATGGTCAAAATTTCATTGCAATCGGTTTATTGAATCCGGAGGTATAACAGCACAAAGTTGGCTATCGGATAATTTTATCTTTTTCAAAAATCTTTATAACTTCGTGAAGAATTGTCCGATCTTTTCTAAATTTTGTCCACTGATACACAACTAGTTGAAGAACTTACAGTAAAAATTTGAGAATATTCGATGCACTTTTCGAAAAGTTACAGCTAGTTGAACATTTTTTGTAAAGTGAAAATTTTGCCTGTCCCGATCATTTTGTCTATCCCCTGTATATGCACACTAACGCTGCCTTGTGGTAAAATTTCTAATCAAGCGACCAATCATCTATATGCGTTTGACCTACCAAACAACTTTACCGAAGACACCTTATTTCTATGCAATCAGGATCCTAAAATACTTAAGATGCTCACTAGCGCTGCCCGGTGGTAGAATTTCAATCTAAATGGCCAAACATCTGTAAGCATTACTGAACAAATTCACCGATGATACCATTTTTCTACACTGAGGATACTGTTCGTATGCTTTTCATAGTTTGCAACTTATGAATTAGTAATTTTTATTTTTTTCATCATTTCATAGTTCTCGTATGCTTTTCATACTTTGAAATGCGAAATCCATAAGATTTGTCGTATGAAAAATCTCATAAGAAGCATCGTACGAAAATCATAAGATGTGTTATGAAACACCATTGCTAAAAACATCAAAACCTTTTATTGGCTTCTAACCACTTCAACTTCCGAAGCGTCGATGGCCTTATGAGTAAAGCACGCACTCGCCAACCTTGA